>NW_019739214.1:1855052-1869408 GCF_002891405.2 Cryptotermes secundus
CAGGATGTAGTAAAATACTTAGGACTACACCTGGACTCAACATTAAACTGGAAACACCATATAGCGAAGAAGAGAAAACAAATCGAAATTAAGTTCAAGGAAATAAATTGGCTAATAGGTCGGAAATCTCACCTAACAATAGATAATAAACTACTGATCTACAAAACAATAATTAAACCCATATGGACATACGGCATTGAGCTCTGGGGATGCGCCAGCAAGTCCAACATAGCAATCATCCAGCGAAGTCAATCCAAAATACTTAGAGCCATAGTTGACGCACCTTGGTACGTGTCAAACCAAACTCTTCACACCGACCTCAAGATCCCATATGTAAGAACCGTAATCACAGACAGAATCCAAAAACATTATCAGAAACTGGAATCTCACCCCAACAACGCAATAGAAGCTCTCCTTCAACCTACACAATACAGAAGACTAAGACGAACTTGCCAAACGACCTCCAGGAAAACTGAGGCGTAATCGATGGATTACAGCTCTTCAAGCCAACTTAGTACAATAGAATAACTATTGTACATGACAGCAAATTAGCTTATAGAATGCAAATTCAGATTGCTAATAAATGATAAATAAATAAAAAAAACTCTTAGTTTTCAGTAGGTACTAACTACAGCAGGACTTTTGACTGTCGAATGATACATAGTAAGGCAAGCAGAAGAATTAAAATTCAGTTGTGTCCACAAAATAACCGCACAATAATTATACAATCACGTGTCTGAGTGAATAGGACGCGGGTTTGGTTTGGTGAATCGGTTTATTGGATCATCACTAGTTGCAACTACAAATACTCGTAACACTTTCAAGATTTCTGTAATTATAACACACAGAGTCTTCAATTCACACGTTAAGTCTTCACAGGTCTTCTACGAACTGCCCGTGGCTCTCTCCCTACCGAGAACTGAACCGTTATATAGCATCCGCATGACCACGCACAGAAAACACAGTTCTGTTGTTGCATGAGGAAGACCACACAGAGAACAAGACACGTGATTCCTAGCCAGCGTCTTTATTGGTGCGCTGTTGCCTAACAAAGCATAATAACATTCGTCCACTGAGACAGGACTTCCATTGTTGCACGTTGACTGTGTTTCACGAACCGTTGCCTAGAAACGCTTTGAGCAAATCCGTTACAATACAAATCTTAATTATCCATTAAGTCGGCTTTTTTCATTGTATTTGGTCTAATAGTCCACAAGTCTTTCTCTGTTTGAGTTGGTTGTTTAACGACGCTGTCATTATCGAGACCATATAGCGTCAATGGCTGAATGATTAATGAATGTGGAGCAGTTTCTAGAATGAAAATTGGTAGGGGAATCGAAGTACTCAGGGAAAACCTGTCCCCAACGCCACTTTGTCCACAAATCCTACATAACCTGAGCTGAGATCGAATCAGGGCCACCACGGTGGGAAGCCAGCGACTAACGGCCTGAGCTGTGGCACGGCTACAAGTTTCTCGGTTGAAAAAGCACATATTCTGTGTATTTCCCATTTCTTCCGTTCCGAATGTAATAAACTTAGAAGACTTCAATCGTACGTCACAGTACGTACCCTCTCTACTCAGGTGTGCGCTGTTGTTCTAACAGCTACTTTACATGCCATAGCTGAACTCGCATGAGTTACTCTTTGTTGCTTGTCACATGGTGCTCAGAAAGCAAAGTTTACGTGTTATAAAATGACAGAAGAGGACGATTATACATACTGAAGTGAAAGACACTAGAAAGGTCGAGGTGTATTTCAGAATGCTGTTAGGCAGTTTACCTGCAAGACATGAGAAAGAACCCCGTTCAAGCAACTCATGCTTCGGCCGAGGTTCAACGTACCGGGTACAAGTCTGTTGCGTAATCGCCTGAACTTTATCTCTTTTCCTCTCTTAACTTCTTCTATCCTTCTGCTTCCTTGATCCTATTCTTTCATTTTCCTTTCCTTCCTTCCATCTTTATTCCTTTCCGCTTTGTTTTCTTATCATTCCATTTGACTAGACAGGAGGGTGGCATTAAACTGTATCATAAAGACATAGCATGAGAGGGCATGGACTGGATTCATTTGGCGAGCTCTTGTGAGCGAAGTCATGTGAACATTATTTGGGCCGCGCCATAGCTCAAGCGATTAATCGCTAGCTTCCCACCGCGGCGGTCCGAGTTCGATCCCTGGACAAGTGGGACTTGTGGTGGACAAAGTGGCGCTGGGGCGGGTTTTCTCCGAGTACTTCGGTTTCCCTTACAAATCTTCATTCCACCAAATTCTCCATCATCATAATCGCCAGGGGCAGGCTACAATAGGCCAATCAGTGGCCGCCGTGCCGAGTGGAACCAGTTGGACTCCACCCCCCACAAAGCGAATAAGAAAGACATTGCGTTTCTATTTTCCTTTTTTAATCAGATTTTTCCTTCCTTATTTCCTTTTATCTCACTACCTTTCCGCCTTTCTTTTCTTTCCATTCCACTTTTTCTTTTATTGGTTTCATCTTGGTTTCTTTATATTTTTTATTTATTTTGCAGAGATGGAGGGACGGCGTTAAAACGAATCGTGAAGGCATAGGATGAAACGTCATGGATTAGATTCATTTGGGTCAGGATAGTGAGTAGCGGCGAGTTCTTGTGAAGAGAGTAATAAGCTTTCATGTGCAATGAAATGATAAGAATACCTTGACTAAATGAAGAACTGTCTGTTTCTTAGCAAAGGCTGTGCTTCATTTAGTTAGTTTTGTATTTGTTGCCTGAGGCGTTTCCTTCCGCTTGCTGCTGCAGTATGATTATGATAGACAAATGCATCAAATTCCTGTAATTCCAGAGTTTAACATGAGTGCAATATCATGAAATGTGACCTTGTGATTCGCAAATATACTAGTCATGTGATTGCCAACAACGGAGACACGAGATCTAAAGTCCGCCGCTCCTTGTGGGGGTTGTGCTACACGAGTGCCCCTGGAGCCCATTAGCTTTATTAACCTCAGTATCTGACAGACTTTTAATAATATGCCTATTAACAGATGTAATAATAAATAATTTATACTTGAGAGAGCTGTATCCCAGAAACTGATGTGGGCAGAGAGAAAGTTGATATATCCTGTAATTTCTGTGAGTTTATATTAATTCTGTTCTTTCGTTGTTCCATCACGTGGGTATGGGCTATGTTGCCGACGTTTCGAAAGTACATGCTTTCTTCGGCTTCAGAAATACACCAACCTACACACATCGACCCTGAATATGGAAGCAACTTGTACTTTCCAAACGTTAGAAACTTCGCTCACATCCACAAGACGAGACAACCCAAGAACAGGATTAACATCAATGATTAATCACGGTAGCCTAGTGGTCTAAGGCATGTACTGTCTTCGCTCGCTTGGAAACCGGGATCGTAGGTTCGAATCCCACTCAGGACATGGATGTTTAGTTTGTGTGTGTGCGCTTTTTTGTGTTTGTTTACAGGTAGAGGCCTTGCGACGAGCTGATCACCCGTCCAAGGAGTCCTATTGATTTTGTAAGATCTAGAAAAACCGAAGTGAACGGAGAAGTTCATGGAGGTAGGCCTAGGTCCACTGGGGCTGTAGTGCCAAGGGAAAAAAAAAATTAACCACCGTGATAGCCTAAAATCAGCAACTACTGTCAGAGTCACATTATATAAGAACATACGTGTCATCAATAAGTACAGTCACACGAAAGACGAAATTTAACGCAGAATGGCATATAAATTGAATGGGGGAATACAATTCTTATCCTGCACCTGATATAGGGACTTTTTTGCCTACCGTAGAATAGGTACTTAACCTTTAAAAACATGGACAGTATTTTGTAGGTCTGTAACTGAGGCGGTATAGTGACTAGTCTACGGGCTGGACGATCGGGATTCGATTCATGACAAGGGCAGCGATGTTCTCTTCACCAGTGCGTCAATGCCGGCTATGGGACTTACCCTGACCCTCTGTCCATTGGATACCAAGGGCTGATTCCCCGGTTGTAAAACGTCCTAATTGTGTAGATGTTTACTCATCTTCACAAAGTGGCGAGGTTAAGAATTCGTGGAGCTATACCTCCACTTTCTTTTTATTGCTAGTGGGGTGGTACTAAGTCCCTTGTACTGCGGCCACTTGTGGCCTATTGTACGTACCAGCCCCAGATGCTAGATGAGGGTGATTGTGGAGTAATTGGTGGAATGAAGATTGGCAGGGGAAACCGAAGTACTTGGAGAAAACCTGCCCGCCGCGGTGGGAAGCTAGCGACTAACCGCTTGAGCTATGGCGCGGCCTATACATCCACTTACTGATAATTCTTTATGATATGTTGCATAAATTAGTACAGGGAGAAATTTAACTTGCTGTGAAGTTGAGAATACTGTATATACGTGTAAATAAAGATTTCAGAATATGATGATGTCTTCTTCTGTGATTATGATATGGGCTGAGTTCAGAGCATATTAAGAGTAATAACACAAGCTTTTTTTTTTTTTTTTTGCAAAAGAATACGCCATTTCAAAGACAACAAGCCCTGTTGTGTACAAAAGATAATTTAATATAAGGAACGCAGCAGAATTTCTACAAGAGAGATTTGCGGAACGCTTGCAGCAGGTTTCAATAAGATATTAAATAAAGATAACTGGGATATTTAACAATAGCGGTAGAAAGGAAAGGAAAGTAACCCGAAGCAAAATGTTTAGACTAGAACATGGAGTTGTCAGATTGCGCATACAAAGAGAAAGAAAGAAAATGCTGGTAAGTTAATTGTAAAGAGCAGATCATTTAATAAACAGAATGCTTAGCGTTGCTCTAAGGGGAGCACAGGCCGTGTCATAGCCCAGGCGGTCAGTCGAAAGCTTCTCAAGGGGGCGCCCGGGTTCGATCCCAGTTCAAATCATGTGGGATGTATGGTGCAGAAAATTGCATTGGGACAGGTTTCCCCCGGGTAATTCGGTTTTTCCTGCCAACCCTCATTCCACCGACTGCTCCACATTCATCCGAGACTGGTACAATAGGCCAATTAGTGGCCGATGTACCAAGTGGACTCAGGCACGCCCCAAACCAAGAAACTAAATTAAACTAAACTAAGGGGAACACAACTGCGACGAATTTAATAATGATGAACAATGCCTAGAACACTATGAAAAACATAAAAACTTTTGAAAGTACATATTTTCCATAATATTTAATATTATTATGATATTTAGTATATTTTCTTCTTTCCTTTAAATAAGAGAAGTCTCATGAGATCTCCTTGCTCTCTGTCTGTCTGTGTATCCGTCTGTATCTGCCCATCTCTTTATGTATCCCACTCTCTAATTTCTGTTAGGAGGCTTATGAGATCATCTCAGTGTCGTGTGTCCTTTCCTATCTTTTCGTTTTCTATGCGGTCCTTATCGTATCAAGGAAGCTTATGTGAACACCTTGCTGTCTGTGTGTTTATGTGCCCCCCTCCCGTTTATGTGGTATGAAAGCAAGCGATTATTTATTCCCATAACTTCTTGTTTTTATATTTACTTCATTGAATGGCAGCAGCATCCCGTTGAAAGTCGCCATGTTGGTATTACTGTCTATGGAAAGTTTAGTACTGTGTAGATTGGAAGGTATCCTGGGGCACGATGTCCACATCGGTTTTCAAGAAAATGAAAAATTAAAACCAATCGTGATATTTAGATTTGAATCGCGGGATGGAGAGGCGCTGACTCAGTTTGTACTGTCAGCGTGTCTGTACGTAAATTGACGCCTCTCAGATTTCGTAAATAAAGTAACTGTTATTTATCATTACCGTCGGAACCTTTCTCGCTGATAACAATATAATACGTATTTACATTTTACTCTATCGTGTATTAACGTTCCTTTTCAGACACGAAATGGTTTATAAAGGATGTCCGGATGAAAGGTATCCAAAATAAAATCATTATATCTCAGAAAGAATTTATTATACACATTAATTGGTCACACCATTAGAAAGGGAAACTATAAAAGTTTTTTCTGCCCATATAACTTTCTCAATAAAAATAAATGTGGGCTTCCTTGGTGGCACGACAAATATCCAAGCATGAAGCATGTTTGGCGTTACAGTAGACACAGTGTCCCTTATGCGGGCTTTCAGGTGTTGAAAGTCGTTGATCTTAACCTGATACACATTGTTCTTCACATAACCCCACAAGAAAAATCCACTGGGGTTAAATCTGGCGACTTAGGAGGCCAAACGATTGGTCCACCTCTGCCAATTCATATCCCAGCCATCTCTCTGTCCAGGTGATTCCTAACATGGTGGCAAAAATGTGGAGGCGTATGCGCGTAAGTCGGGTATGAAAAAAAATTCATGGTTTTCCTTTCCCGATGACATAAACCGGATGCTTGTATGACAATTGGTTTCCGAGATATAAACTTTTTTGGGTACCTTTTATCCGGACATTCTATATTTACGTGGTACTGTTAAGGGAATGCTGTACTGCAACGTTACAATTACAGTATCACTACACACAATTCTAGATCAGAGGACTTCGTGGTGGTTGCATTTCGAAAACCAATTTCACACTTTTACAGATTCTTCTATAAATTAGACCTGTACGCAGTATTCGCTTTCCTTCAGACTGACAGTATTATTTATTGAAATAGCCTCACCACACTTTCTGCAGTGCGACCTACGTTTAATCTACACAGTATCCAGCAAACATTGGGAGATAACTATTAAATCGCATAGAGACTGTAATAAAAAGTAAATCAATCCCTGTATCAGGCCGCGAAGGTCGATAGGGTTGTGAGACGTCGAGGCTCCCACATTTTTTCTTGACAGTCGGCTCACAGATGGCTGTGATCTGGTCAGCCTTAGACGCCGGCAGGCCGCCCTTCACCCCCAGGAAGATTCCTGGTATTGATTTCTGTTAGACGTTGCGTCGACCCAAGGGCCATATTGTGGCTGGAAGGATCAGACCAATTAAAAATTGAATGAACTCATCGGTAATCGAACCCGCGATCTTCCGACTTGTAGTATAGTGCCTCAACAAACTATGCTGCTACTTGAATCATAGAGACTATAATAAAACACTAAAAAAAAAAGAAAATCTTGTTGCGTGAGATATGAAATTTTCACGGTGATGACGCTGAAGGGTGCTCCCTTGTGGGATATACAGTGCGTTCAATAATAGAGGAAACCTGGTAGCAGCGTAGAGCGGACACAACATTTCTCACAGATTGCTGTTGTAACTTCCGATAGCAGAATGAGTCATTAGCGCTGATAAACGCGGGCGCTCAGGTGGTCTGATCTTGTCACTGCACTAAGTGGCATTAATAGTCAGTCTTTGTTAGAGGTGTCGATAGGCGGTCGACGTTTATACTTAAATGAAGTTTACTACTGAACAGCGTGTGTTTATTATCGAAACTCTTGCAAGGAAAAATTTACAGGAAATATATCCGTAAGTTTCGTCGTAAATATTCTGACGCGCCAGTTCCCACAAAGCCGTGTGTATCCAAGCTTGTGAAATAGTGGCAGGACACAGGTTCAGTGTGTGACATAACGAAGCAATCGAAGAGGATTGTCCTAACTGAAGAAAAAGTTCGGGATATTGTGGCACGACTACAGATCAGTCCTCGAAAATCTTTCCCTACCAACGGCTGTTTCTGTCACCCTACAGTTCTTGCTCTGGGCAAATATAGCACATTATAAATACCAGCCCATTGCCTAGAAATGGCCTCAACGGCGATTACGTGGCGATTCCGGCTTTCAGGCGTCATGTAAAATACATAACGACTGTCTCTTCTGTCGTCACTATTCCGGCTTTCAGAAAAAGGAAAGGGGGAGATGGCAAAGCGATCTTATAAGCCTCCATTTATTTTGTCAGAAATAAGGGAAGCCGACTAGAATTCTTATTTTGTTAAGATTTTGCGAAAAGTACACATGAAATGTGCATTGGCTTTTTAGGTTTGGAGCTCGCTGCTTGTAATTATGTACATTTCTTCATCTTCCCATGTTGAAGGCCGGTTATGTATCCCGCGAACTTGCGAGGTCGATGTTTGGCTGTTGGATTCGTGGCGATAACGAACAATTTTGGGGGCTGGGTGTGTGAAATTTGGTGTGGAGATAGATCATAAACATGCCTACACTTGCCATCCGTATTGGAAGTCATCAGTCATAAACATGGCGACGGCGCCAAACTTTGTGGCTATGTCAGACGAATTTAAAACGGTGATGGGGGACCGCCTCTGTGGTGTAGTGGTCAGCGTTCCTGGCTATAGGTCCAGAGGTCCGGGTTCGATTCTCGGCGCTACCAGATTTTTTCTGAGAAGTAGTGGGTCTGGAATGGGGTCCACTCGTGATGATAATTGAGGAACTATTTCAAGGAAATAGCGGCTCCGGTCTAGAAAACCGAAATTAACGGCCGTGGGGATTCTATGCGCTGACTACGCGACACCCTCTATCCCCAAAAGTTGGCACTAAACCTCGCTGACAAGCGGCGGTCGCTCTGTCGGTATAGTTCGCTTGCTGACTCAAATCACGGAGTATAATATTATTATGATACTAGGCACATAATTTTTATCCATAAGTTGTCCTGTTTATTTAATTTATTTAACCAGACAATCGGTAACCTTTGACTATATAGCCTCCAATGATTTTCTTTATTCCTATTCGCTCACACTTTTGGAGCATAAGGCTGATTTCTCAGTTCCATAATCATATTTCACAGACGGTAGGACTCCTTGGACGGTTAATCAGCTCATCGCAAGGCCTCTGCCTAAACACAGGACAACCCAAACACAGAATAAATGCATACACACACCAAACATCTATGCCTTGTGTGGGATTCGAACTTACGATCCCGGCTTCCGAGCGAGCGAAGACAGTGCATGCTTTAGACAGCACAGCTACCGTGGCCGGCCCCCCAATTATCTTATAGTACTAAATAATTAATTTTAAGTGCTATGGAATGATGTGATTATGACCTAATTTTAAGGTATTATTTCTAAATTTGCCTGGAAGAACAGCAAAACCACGAACACCGCAGTCAGTTTTGTTTGTGTCCCTGCCGACAATCGAACCAAACACCTGCCGAATACAAGTCTTAGCTTGATCCATGTAGCTTGTGATAAGACGGCAGAAATTTGCATGTTCCAGCGTGCCTGCCCCGAATTCTCTCTGGTTTGTAGATTGGGTTTCCACTTGATCTGTATATGCATTAATATTAATCCCTCTTGTGAAGGGGTCTGGATAGCATGTACCTCTCTTTCGTCATTCGGTCATGCCTAACAGATCGATCTAGTCTGATGCCGATATGGAGCTGAGGTAGAAATGGTGTGCACTTCACGGATAGCAGCCGGAGGATGTGACCAGCCATGCTACCAGTTGCACTGGAATGGAAGTCCGGAGGGTTTCTACATATAGTACATACTCGTATTGCGCCTTTATATGGGAATACAGTGAGTTACCTTCGAGAATTGTTCATGTAGTTTGTCTTTAGGTATCTCCACCTGTAATTTGTTATTGGGGTAAAAAACAGTTTTACACCCAGAAGGCAACAAGTGACATTAGAGTCAATTCTGATATTTTTTTAGCCGGAGTACAGTAAAACAATAAATTGCTATTGTTCCCCTATATTTAATCTGTTGTCTTAATGTTCTTTCAGATGGAATATTGATTTGTTGCCGTCCTTCTCATATTCAAATATCTGGGAACGACAGTAACAAACCAAAATTTGAGTCAGGAGGAAGTAAAGAGGAGATTGAATTCGGGTAATTCTTGCCTTTGATAAAACCATAAACTTATGTCTTCCCGTCTGCTGCCTAGAAACATAACACATGTAGTATACAAAGGTATAATTTTCCCTCTGGTTCTGTATAGGTGAAACTTGGTCTCTGACATTAGGGGAGAACATAGACTGAGGTTTTTTAAAAAAATGTGCTGAGGACAATATTTTGACCGGAGAGAGATGAAGTCACAGGAGGTGGAGAAAACTGCAAAATGAGGAGCTTCATAACGTGTACTCTTCTCCAAGTATAATAATAATGATCAAGTCAAGGAGGATGAGAAGGACAGGGGAATGCATAAAGGATTTTGGTGGAAACGAATGAAGGAAAGAGACTATTAGGAGGACCAAGCAGTAGGTTTGAGGATAATATTACAATTGTTCTTAGAGAGATAGAATGGAAGGATGCGGACTGGATTGATCTGGCTCAGGATAGATACCAGTGGAAGGCTCTTTCGAACGCGATAATGAACCTCCGGGTTCCATAAAATGTTGCGAAATTCTTGGCGGCTTCCCAAGAAGAGGTCAGCTTCATGGAATTAGGTAGCAACCGTCATTCGCATATATTTGAGCTTCGCCACATTTGAGAAGAATTTATGAACTATTTTGTCTACTGCCTTTGTGCTGCGTTCTGGTGACGTTACCTGGACATAACTCAGTTCTGTCTGCGTTTATTTGCCCTTCCTTAACTAGATGACAGCCCCCACCCTACATCTCCGTTAAGCAGTCTGTTACGTATATGAAGCACATAACAAAATTCTTCGAAGAGCGGTCAAAATGAAGTCATATATCTTGAACTGATTCGGTGTACATTTCATATGAACTTTACAGTGTCACCTCTGGTAGGTTTTTTGCGATGATATTAGTATTTAAACTATTTAGCATCAAATGATAGGGTGATTAATAAGCGATGAATTGGTAAGTATTAGGAAGGAAGCTGTTGTGGTTTTTCTAAATACCATACTATATAAATAATATTTAATAATTCAGTCGAAACATGACAGGAAAATAATTACATCTCCTGTGGGAAGAACAACCGTCTAATGCTGTTTGAAGAAAGAGTTGCTCTTGAGTGTGAGAACCATACGAAACACTCAAATCCACTCTTTGGATGAGATTCAGTTACATATAACTTCTGGATTTTAAAGGGTGAAATTATGTTTTCTGTATATGCTTATCTTTTCGCTCGAAAGCTATGCTTAAAAAAGAAATATGGAATCCACAGCAGTGTATTACACTGCGAATACTTCTTTAAGTATGTTATTATTTGTGTATTTGTTTGGTAGTTTTCATGCAGACACACAGTTTTGACATACTCACACAGGTGGCAGCTGTGTGTGTTCGAAGTTGTGCCATCTGAAGTGTGAAGATGTAATTAACATCGTTTTAACAGAAGAAAGGAAGAAAATACTATAAAGGAGTAAACGGGATAAAAGAAGGGATGGTGGTAAAGGATGAAAATACGAAAGAAATAATTCCTCGTTAACGGGCCTTTTCTTATGTTAAAAACATGAAAGCTGAAACAAAAAGAAAACATTTATCAGAATACTAAGTCGTAAATAAGGTTCAAAATATGCGTTTATTCGTGGATCACTTTTCTCCTTCCTTGGATTAAAGTTCTGAATTTAAGTGGCTTTTAAACTGTTATTTTATATATATTTGAATTACTGTGAGAATGTCTTCAGAAAGATGAAAATGAAATTTCTGAGGCTACGAAGGCACTGCCACCCTTATCTAGATCGGTGGGGTCGCGGTTGTAATACATAACGAGGTTCTCCAATCTCTCCGTTTCGCTGCTGGTGACATCGCCTTCCACTTCTCCCTTATCAACCCTTTTAAGGAACAGGCATTCTTATGCACAGCACGTGTAAATGTGTACATTCACAAAGAAATATAATAAAATGCGAAGGGGTTGAAGCCAAAATAAAGAAACGAAATAAGTAGCCTCTGCGTTACAGATGCAGTCACATTTTTAAGATTCTAGAAATAACACCGTATAACCTCATTTGTAGATGGATCAGCTAACACTCATGCACAGCCATTGAATAGGGCCCCATGTACAGTAATTTGTAATGCACGGGAATCATAATTTCACTTGTAAAGTGTGTACAGATTCACAGGTTTGAGGTTTTCACGGCGGTGACTATGAAGAATGTCGCCTTCTGGGACGTGGCGTCGTGTAGATCCTATGTGAACAGACCTTTCAGAGGAACGTATCGCCTCCATCTTCAGGGTAGAAAAATCCTCGTGGAACTAGGATTTCTTTGCATTCTTGCTCATGCACTTAGTTTTGTTGGTTGGGTTTGTATCACAAATTTCTGCCTCCTTTTCTATCCTAGTTCCATGCATGTTCGTGCTTTATCACAGTTTTTATTGTATATTTTCTTGTTATCTCCCGCCTAATTATCCTGGTCTCAAGTGATAAAATAACTGTAAATCTGACAGGGGGTGTCCAGTGGTTGAAATTAGCTCTTTCTAAGGAGCTCAACTGAGTACGTGTCTTCCCTCCCTCACTGATGAGGGAAATAGATCTAGTTTCCGAAACGTCGTGTTTTCTATTTTCTAGGATACCGGACGATTGAAAAAGTCCAAAAACCCAGTAATTTTGTGCAAAATTTTTTTAACTTGTTTTAGCTAGTAATACGAAATTACTCTTGATATAGAAGACTAGTTTTAACAGTATTAACTATTTATCCTTAATTTCTGCAACGACTCTAAGTCCCTTTATGATAATGTAGTAATATACATAGTTTCATTATAGTATTTGCTATGCTTTCTGATGAGGCCAGTAAGGGCCAAAACATGAAGAGGAACAACTTGAGGAACAACTTTCACTTAAACTCGTTACGCCTGGTGGACTTCTGGTATATATGTATATTTTCACGTTAATCCAATTTCCTCCCCGTATAATGACAAAGTGTGACACTTTCGATCAATTTTAATTGCTGGAAAATACACAATGTCACTCGTTATTATTTACAAAAAGCCGTACTGTTCATTACTTTCATCATCAATGCTATCTTTAGAACAAGCTACTGGCCGAAACAACTAAAAACTGCTGAAATAATCCTAATACACAAACCAGGCAAAGACCCAACCAAAGCTGATTTATACCGACCTATAAGCTTACTCCCAGTTATTGCCAAGCTCCTCGAAAAACTCCTGATTCAAAGAATAAACAACGATCCCCACACACCACGACATCAATTTGGCTTTCGAGAACAACATTCAACTGTACAGCAAACACACAGAGTAGCCTATACCATTAACCAAGCACTCGATCGTAAAGAATACTGTACCTCCGTATTCCTAGATATAAAGCAGGCCTTCGATCAAGTCTGGCACAGAGGACTATTCATTCATCAGTAATCTGTCAGACGACAGAGACTATCCAGGAAAAGCGATAATGTGGTAGTTTTTCCATTTGCTTTCCACATCGCAGTACAACAGCCGTTCAAACCACTCTGGCCACGCCTGTTGCTATACGAACTTGAACCATCTCGAGCATTATTTGCTCTGTGCTTCAAGTCGCTGCTGATGACGCTGCTTCCGGCAACATTCATTGTGTAAAAAAATTGATGAAGTCCTACATCAACGACAGGGAATCCGGAGTAAGAATCAATCAACCAATATCTGTTAACTTTACTATGAAATCGGGGGTACCGCAAAGCAGTGTAGTAGGACCACTATTATACCTTCTCTATACGGCGGACCTACCAACGGATGATAATCACCACAGGAACCTTCACAGATGTTACAGTCATCCTGGCAACCCATGCAGATCCAGCAAAGGCCACCAGTATCCTACAAAACCACTTAAACCAAATACAAGCATGGCTACACAAATGGAAAATCAAAATAAACGAGACTAAAACTATCCAAGTGAACTTCACGCTAAGGCGAGAGCACTGCCCACAAGTAAGACTGAATAATAACAATATCCCACAGTCTCCAAACGTTAAATATCTCGGAATCCATATGGATAGTAGACTCACTTGGAAATACCACGTAATCAAAAAACGCAAACAGATAGACTTAAAAACCAAGGAGCTAAACTGGTTAATTGGAAGAAGATCCAACCTCCATAGAAAACAAAGTCCTGCTTTATAAGACAATAATCAAACCAATCTGGGCTTACGGAATTGAGCTCTGAATTATAACAGATGCACCCTGGTATGTAAATAACCAAACGTTACATACAAATCTAAATATACTGTAACGTGTTTCGTTACTGATCCCACTTCTGACACCAGTGTAACGTGTTTCGTTACTGATCCCACTTCTGACACCAATGTAACGTGTTTCGTTACTGATCCCACTTCTGACACCAATGTAACGTGTTTCGTTACAGACTACGCCGTGGAGATCGTTAATTGGTTTATTCAACAATCTACTACTATCGGCTACAATTAATTATAACAATATCACGGGTTTCCACACTTTACAAACCCTACCACAAGTCTCTTAACACTGTCTTCACTTGTCTTCACGTACTGATAACGTGGGAGCTATACAAGTCTCCCTGAAATACACACTCTGAGTATAACTGTACTACAGCACTCACTATGTCTTGAAAGCACACAATACGTCTTCCGCTCGCTGACTTCTTAGTTATCGCACACTCGCACGCCGCTCT